>NC_135549.1:2265000-2312500 GCF_964340395.1 Glandiceps talaboti | reverse complement strand
ACACGTGTGTGTGTGTGTGTGTGTGTGTGTGTGTGTGTGTGTGTGTGTGTGTGTGTGTGTGTGTGTGTGTGTGTGTGTGTGTGTGTGTGTGTGTGTGTGTTACTCTATGGGAGCGTCGCCAACTTCTGTAATCACAAAGTAGAAAAAAGTTACCCTTACCTCCTACTAGTTTCGGACAAGTAGTCCCCTATTATGTAGTAGTGGTCACTATTTCCCCCTTAGGATTGTACAACAATGATGACCCTTCACACCAATATAGATGTATACTCTTGTTACAGAATAGATTTCTACTATCTTATGAATTATATTGAACGTGTAATGATAATATCACGTGGTTTATTTTATAATGTATCACTATTCTAATACTGTATAAACAAAGAATGATAGAATGCATTCGTGTGATGTGCACTGTAAATATGTAGTGATGCCATCTTGCAAATACAATGTAGAATCCCCTATTATATTGGCAGATACAATAATTATGTTATTACATTAAGTCACAATTTATGTAGTAATAGTAAGAGCTACGTAATATACCACGTGACAGCAGCCTCTGTCGAGGAACATTTTAACATATTCATAATCACAGCCTCGTACATGGATTTAAACTCCAATAACGCATGTGGCTGTTATTGCACACGATAGCCTATACGCTACAAAACATCAACAGACTGTGGCAGTAAGCATATATACAGTGAGAAGGCAAAACTAAAGAATTCAACTCCTCCCTGGTGGCTGATGAAACATACAGGAATACTTTAAAGGAAAATTAAGCAATTCTATCATATGATGAAATATACATATTATGTACCATTATTACACTTAGTGAAAAGTCTTATTTTTGCCCGTGCCACCACGGACGAATAACTTTCAACTGCTTGGGAGGTCTAGGCTCGTACACAAGTTTAGCTTCTGTGACAAATAATTATCACTTACATACTAACATTATAATGAGTTTACTATTAGTTATTACATTCCTGAAGATATCGTATAAACTATAAACAATAGTTTCCATGCTTTTGAATAAATGATACCCAGTAACAGTGTGACGACTAAAGAGTATGCCCTCGCCGACATTGAAAACGTATGGAAAAGCCCTCTAAGTAACCGGTATTGTATTTGATACTCTGAAACATACAGGAATACTTTAAAGTATTACACTTACTCTCTAAGATACGAATATTTATTCAACCGCGGTGGAACCAGTGTGAAAATGCGTCCGAACAATGCCTCTCGACAGGTAAATTTGCTTTCATATTAATATTATTACTCCATCTGTACTTAACACTGTCTAACGACTGGGACAGCTCTTGTAAGTATATATGGTCATATAACGTAATACGACGGGTTGTCGGTGGCCGAGCGGTTAGCTCGTACGCCTCTTACCTCTGCAGTCTGGGTTCGAACCCGCCTGGTGTTGGCTGGGTTTGATTTAAAATTTAACTAGGTCTGCAGGGTGATGCTCAGTTTGACCCTGCCGAACAACGCAGGTTTTCCCGGGCACTCCGGTTTCCTCCTGCTTCTTCAACACTAGGGCACTAGGGCGCTGCTCTGCGGCGACCATTCAACAAGTTTCCGAATTTATTTGGACAAATAAAGATTATTATTATTATTATTATTATTATTATTATTATTATTATTATTATTATTATTATTATTATAATGAATTCGATAAATAAAAAAAAAAAATTCTAAAAATAAAACCAGACTCTCAGTTTACAATCCTCTTAGTATTAAAATATTTACAATGTAGTAATCTCAGATTTTCGTGATTTAAAACGTTGTTTGTTTACCTTTTCATTGTCTGTGGTTGTGTGTATTATCTATGATGCACATATTATTACATTTTGTTACTGACTAGGGCCACCAAAACGATTCATCACTCTTACGGTAGCAGGCGCCTTGGTGACTGGAAACGGGTATCATTTGGTAGTGAGTGAAGTCATATAAAAACGTCCTCTTTTTTATCCTTAGAAATACCATCACAATTATTGCCAGTTTATGAGAATGTTAGATTAAGGCAAGACAAATAACATAAGGCCAAATAAAAAGAAATGGCGTGTTTCAGATAAACCCGACCAATCCGAGATAAAGCCTCCAACCCTAAACATTTTTTAAACATTTTAAAACAAAAGGTTAAGAAATTCTTGTCTTCTTGACCTTCATGCACGTCTGTTTTCTTTCCATAGTGATGTCTTTACATAATTTCATCAAACTATCACAGAAGGGGTATTCTGACAGACGTTTTGTTTGTTTTTAGGTCGAAGCAATATTTAAAAAAAAAATTAAAATTAAAAAAAAATACAATAAATAAAAATGAAATAAATTCCCGACCTACCTACACTATATTTGAGGTCATGTTATCGGAAACACAGAATTGTATTTCTTCACCTACTGTGATAGGCTGAGCACGTTCGTCTGCAAAACGTCAGTATTGTAATACTATAGATGGCGCTGTGTACAACCCGTTTCACGTTAGTGTTCATTGGCTCTATTTGATACAACCGCGCTCCACATGCTACATTTTAACATAAAATATCGCAGTTTTTTGCTATGTTTAGTCTGAATGAACTCAATGCACTGCAACTGGATACAGACACGTAGGCGCCATGTTTTGATGTATGTCTATAATGTCTGCATGGTGGCTCATTAGTTCATTTCGTTTAGTCAAAATGTAACAAGAAACCATATTCATAAATCTTGCTCTTTAAAGTGTAGTTTGTGCAGTATCTTTTTAGTTTGTCCGTGGTTGTATCAAACAGAGCCGGTGAACACTTACATGAAACGGATAGTGTTATGCATACCTCATAATAATCACGTGTCTCTCGGATGTACATGGATATATGATTCTTGTTATTCAGATAAAAACTACGACTGGTAGTTTTTTATCATTGTCGTAAAAACAAACACCTCTTTACGGCACTATCCAAAACACCCCACCAAGACTTAATTTACAAACACCTCTTTACGGCACTATCCAAAACACTCCGCCAAGACTTAATTTATAAACACCTCTTTACGGCACTATCTAAAACACTCCGCCAAGACTTAATTTATAAAATATACTCTGGCCTATAAGAGAATGGGTTATAACTGATCATTTCTATTGAACCACAAATGGTGAACATGCATGGCATTCTGATATTAATCCTCAGTCAACTAATACTAGATTATTTTTTGTAAGTATTCATTGCGCTCAAATTACATGAAAAGTATTCAGTACAAGCAAAAGAGATGTCATTAATAGTTTTCAATGACATTACACGCAGTAAAAATCGAGTCACGGACCCACCAAACAATGCAAGCATGGGTAGTCATAAGGATGAACGTTTGAAAAGGTAGCTCTCTCTAAAGTACATAATTTTTTGTCACATTCATTAAGTGTTGATGAGGTTAATTAAGTGCATATAGCAAGCAGGCTGACTAAACGTTTCAATTTATTTGAATTGTCTTTTACGTGGAATTATAAATTCTTCTTTTTTTGTAATTTACTTTAAAGTGGCTATACGGATGAGAAACGGCATTGATTTTTAATTTTAATCTATAAATCTTTAATCTATAAAAATTAAAACTTTACTATTATGTGTTTTTACTTCAAAACACGATGTGAAACAACACAGGTCAAATTCGTGTTTGTAACTTATTCATAACGCGCAAAGTAACGTAGCATAAAATAGTAAAACGTTTGGTGTGGTACGTACACAAAGTAACCTAGCATAAAATAGTAAAACTTTTGGTGTAGTACGTAAAGAAAGTTGTTTGAAACAAACTGAGTAAACGAGAGTAATCGTTAGTAATCACAAGTGAACATAAAATAATCATCAAATTGCTCATGCAGTGTGATGTTTTAATATATGGGGTAAGTGACAGATGAATACACAGATTGGAGACGACAGTCATACAAAATAAACCCACTTCTCTCATTCATACGATTGACAAAGCTAATATTTATGACATGTCGATTTTATCGTAACCCTAGAAATCCTTACATCTTTGTCCTCGACTGCATACTTTCACTACAGGTTGGAAGTAAGTACTAATAGCTGTCATTTCCAATATTACCCTCCAAGCAGGTTTTATTTTTCATACCTACGAGTACCACTAGAAAAGGGTCTTCTATTATATATATAAAAATAGCACAACTTTCTCTTCCACCCGCCTTCATGCAAATCACTTTATTACTAAATAAGATAGCATTTTGTTAGGTCAGAGACGTACAAATCCATTACAAAATGAGATAAAACTTTTTTTAAAGATAAAATCTGAATTAAAATGGTATGTACGCCGAAATTTTCCCTTCATCTAGTGTTTGTTCTGTCCCAAACCCTAACAGTACTGACAACCAGATATCTATTACTATCTAGTATTTATGTATTTTCTCTATTTTTGAGTCTGAGCTCCACCGTGAGGATTTATGCCTTATTTTGGCACTGTCTTCAGAAAGTTGTATAGTATTTGATGCCACCGTTCAGGCTGACTTATGTAGGCTGGATGCTCTGCGTCGACTAACTTCTCAATAACCTTATGTGGTAAATTTTCCAAATGTTTCAACGATTCCAATCCGATACCAGTATCTTGGTCTCCGTAGACTATTAACGTCGGCACCTGTTGGTAGAAATAGCAAACATTAGCCTTCATACAAGCCAAATTGAACGAGTCCGAGCCAAAAAATATCTATATGGGTTTTATAACCTGGTCGTCCTACGTCGCGTCTCCGTCATTGGTTCTGTTGTGTTCAATATATGAGTCAAAATGTTCAAAATCGCCATTATGTTTTCCATTGTTTCATAAATTATGCTTGCGCATGTATAAATATATTATTCCTCAATATTTTTCACCATTCAACCAGAAAGTACTCGTTGCCTTTTTTTGTCGTTTCTCACCTTCAACTCATAGTGACAAGACCCCCCCCCCCTTCAGTAGGTCGCTCGTATTTTCCTTGGCAGAACGAAGAAATGTTAACGTTTTGGAATTATGTATAATTAGACGTCTAACATACAATGAAGTTTCTTTATGAGGGCGCTGAGCGATAAGAGGGGTGGGGGTGGGGGTTAACGAATAACGAATTAGAAGTAACCTCCTAGGTAGTTTTAAATCACCAGTTTCAGAAATGTATATGTTATACGGTACGGTGTTTGTTTTGGCGAGGCCTGTTATTAATCTCTATTGATATGGAGTAATTGTAGAAAAGATGGCAGACAGAGTTTGGTACGTTCCATTGAATGAAGATTGATTAGTGACAGTAAACAGGTCATACGGTGAAGTTTGGTTAGCATGTCCCATGCTAATACTTCGTAGGGTGGTGTAGCATTTACATTGTACGAGCAACTTCCCACAATAACATGTATCCAGGTACTTGTACCCAGTTTAGAATACATAAAACCATATCGTGCATTCAAGTACATAAAACATTATCTCAACAACAAATGAAAACTATACTTGAATTTACAAACCTGACAATTCTTGTACTCATCATCGCTAAATTTATCCGTTCCGACGGGTGCCACGGCAACAAATGCACGAACTAGTTCAGGGCGATGGAGGACCAACGGTAGTGAATATTCACCACTCATAGATGGACTTATCAGTACTGGTCGATTTAAGTTAAGTTCCTTCATGACATTCTCCAAAAAGGTCACAGGGTCACCTGCGTAGGTCACGGATTGTGATCCACCGTATCCTGTGAAATATGGTAAAAGCTGAAAATGAGATGATTTGACCCTGTGTGTATAAATTATGTGACTGCCAGTTTTTGCTTTATGAGTACATGTATCTTCAAGGGCGAATACATGTTCTGAAATTTCATGTGAATGGAAGTTACACGTTTAGAATTTATACACTGTGTAAGTTTTTTCACTCCCCCGGGTATACAAAAGATACACACGTAAAACAATTAATGGTTAATCTTATCTGGAACAATATTAAAGTCAATGAATATATTTGACGGCAATAAAAATCGTCTGCTGACGTTGTTAGAAAACTTTAACGTGGCATCATAGGGGCATTTTTGTATACGTATTATAAATGACGTCATCCATTCGTTTATATAATAATGGCTACATGTTTGAGTTTTGATAATAAAAAGTTACAACTATGTGTACTTCAGTAGATAGAGTA
The DNA here is from genome assembly GCF_964340395.1 of Glandiceps talaboti. Lineage (NCBI taxonomy): Eukaryota > Metazoa > Hemichordata > Enteropneusta > Spengelidae > Glandiceps > Glandiceps talaboti. The sequence continues at coordinate 2,306,383 of NC_135549.1, read as the reverse complement.
CTATAGATCGGGACTAAAGAGGCATTTTAATGTACAACCCCCCCCCCCCCAATTTAAAAAAGCGAGAGAAAATAGAGAAGAAGCAAAAAACAACAACAACATAATGCCAATATAACAAAACAACAAAAACAAAGGAAAGAGAATAACCTCAGGATATGCAGAGTGTGCTAATTTTAAAACAAAGAAAAAATCTGACTCGAACCTGATCATTATAGCTAGCATATCAATGACGTATTAAATTCCCACGTGATCTCATCCAGCCAGGTAGTATTGTCGATACACTCAGACAGCTGTTATGATAAATTTACCACAAACGGTGCTGTGCATTTTAACTCCAAATAACTTATCTGTTACGAAAACATGCCTTCCTACCTGGCTGGCTGCCTCACTCACTCCCCCTCCACATGTCCCTTCCTACCTGGCTGGCTGCCTCACCCACTCCCCCACCTCCACATGTCCCTTCCTACCTGGCTGGCTGCCTCACCCACTCCCCCACCTCCACATGTCCCTTCCTACCAGCTGGTTGGTTGCCTCACCCCCCCACCACATGTCTATTCAGAGTACATAATTATATAATCAACACACAAGTTCAAAACGGAGCGAACGGAACCCCACCTCCCACCCCATTTTTACAGCTAAAACAGGACGCGTTCGCCAGAAGACTATTATGTAACATATACATTTACAATCAGTGTTGATCATTTTGCAAGTTTAGGTTGTTGGTTCACTAAGTCTATTCACTGTACCGTACCATCATGATCATTACGATTTACACCCCCACTCACGTGGTTTAGTTAGAGACCACGTTGACATCATCCAGACCATTGTCTCACTTGAATAGACAACAACATTTTTACTGCTCAACCCAGCATGATATGAATGTTGTTGAGGAGTTTAAAAAAGTTGAATTATGTAAACAAAACTCTTTACACAACAACCATATAATCAATCTCGATCCTGTTGAATATCAGCTATAAAAGTGTTCTTAACTAGCAAATTAAACAACAGTCTCAACTTGTTGAATGGTCAAAAATTGATAATTAAATGTGTGTATTTTGTACAGTCCCTGGCGATCACTGACTCAGTGTTTTAGCTGTAATTGCCTCTGTTTCGGTATCCCTAGATATATATTATTATGGTGCTTATGTACAACAGACAGGAACTATATACACTTTTTACTTCCAATTACTTCCCATTTTCATGTTTTTATGTCAAATTCTCTTTGTGAGTCAAAAGTTTTGAATTACCTGGTAAATCTATGGCAATTGTTCGATAGCCTAGTTTGGCTAATTGGCCGAGTGTTCCAACACTAAGCCACGTGTTCGCATCAAAGTTTGCTCCATGCAAGAGTAACACGTCACCCTCAAATTCGCCCCCGATCCGTTTTACTTCGACCGCTTCTCGGTAGTGTAAATTCTCCGCCGTCCCCTCAATTTGTATCTCAACCCCTTTACCCTCACCAGTTGTGTGTTTGATACTGGTCAAGTCGCTTTCAGGCAACAAATGCTCGGGTATTTCTTCCACTGCCATTTCACGAAGAATACCACTACCGGTCGTTATTCGTTCTACATCTGCGGGAATCTCCGCTGCATTCGACAAAAGAGTCGAAGTCGTGGGTCTGCTCGAGATGTGTGAATAGGCAATGTACAATAACACCGAAACAGCTAACACTCCCACCACTACCTTCAGCCTTGAATTGTTCGCCGCCACAGTAATAGTCGACATGGCTGTATCTATGATTTTCGGTTTAGCTTCCATGAAAGGGAGGAAAACACGACGGTAATAAAACGAATCGTTTGAATATTACAGCAGTACAAGCTGTGACACTCCAGTCAGGATTATCCACTCCTCGCTAGCTGCTGACGTTTGTTGTGTGTGATTGCGTCGTCTCTTCCAGCCAACAATGAAGTGACGAGTAGAAATTATGGATAGATAAATGGCAAATACAAACGCACCTCCGAACCGTGACTATATTTATATATTCCAATTTTAAGTCTTTAATATATGAATAGATTAGCCTGGCACAGTCGCAGCTGACTATTTTCAACAGACCACACAAAACACAGGATTTTTGTTGTGTGACCATTTTTACCAATTTATCCGTGACACCAATCATAATATGTGCACTTTTCATTTTTAGATTTTTTTTTTTTTAGCAAAGAGCTATTTTCTTGGACATTAAAAAGGATTCATTGGCTAATCGAAGTTATATGACATTGGAAATATAATATTATAATATACGTTCATGTTTGTTTTTCATCATTTTTTATTACATTTAAAAAAATGGAATTCGCATCCTTAAAATCAAAGGGGCATACAATCGCCGATGACAATAAACACATCAATGTTGTTGTCCCTTTTTTGTATGGAATCCTTGTCACCAAATTTATACTTACAAAGTACCTTTATTTCACATCATTTATATGGCACGACAACAGCTTAATTTACACTGGAATCTTCGAATTGGTAAACTTTGGTATAAAATAATGCAATAGAATGCCTAGGAAAGAGTATAATTGTGTTCAGTGTTGAAAGAGCTATATTGAACACTCAAACAGATGTCACCATAAATGCAAACGTGTTGTCGAAGCGTATTTCCTGATTTCTTTGATGAAATTCTCAGCACAATTTTTGGCGAGAAATTAGTTAGCATGGTTATGATATATTTTAATGTGAGAGTTCTGGCAATTTGATTGGCAGTGGTAGAATGCAACGACCCCCAAAACTTACACAAAATCAACAAATCAATCAGATTGTAGGTGACAAATGTTAGCTTAGTCTGGGGTCAGACAGTCATAGCTTGAATGAAACATGTATTTTTGTGTAACAGGGAGATTGCAGCAGTGGAACAGGTGGTGGAATAAAACACGACTGTCGTTATGATAGAGGGCGCTCTATGTATGACGACTGATCTACACTTAGTAGTCGGGAGAGAAACTTCAAAAGCTCAAGTACGTGTGAACTATTCTAGATAATATTGACGAAGTTGCATGCATTCGATCGATTGCTTTAAAATAGTCTTCTGGCATTCTGGATCTGGATAATTAATTGATTTGTATCACGTCAAATGGGGGGGGGGGGTCAAGGGATAAGTTAAGAATATTATTAATTTTGGTGTTTTTTGAGTCTTGTCTTGAATAACGACGTCGAAGTTGATTGGATGACAGATGGGAGCCGTGCGTTCCAGTCAACTATTGGTCAGGTGGAGAATGAGTTCTTGACCATTTCTTTTTTGCATCAAGGCGTAAGGTGTTTGTATCTAGCTGGATGCTGGATTGTCAACTGTTTCCAAGAGTTGTGATTCACAGGAACGTTTTTTGTCGAAACCCATGCTGCACCTCAGTAATGATGTTATATGAGTTTCACCATAGACCCTCCACCCACATAGACCCTCCACTGTCTATGGTTTCACGTGGATTCCTGATGTGTTTAATAATGCCAAGCTCCTAGCCTACATTTAGACTTGAAGGACTATGGCTACTTACACTATCGGGTCGTTTATTTATCGTATATCACATGTTTTGAGTTTTCGCAATAGTAAGTGATGGTTAACTCTACGTCCGAGTAATCCTAATAGGATGGAAATGAAAAAAAAATGACAATGCACAAAGTTAACGCATTTTTCCAGTCGATTGTGACAAAGTCATATGTTTGAACATGTGACATGTACATTTAAAGAGCATATTCATATTATATTTCAGTTACGAAACCACCGCATCCTGTTTTCTCCGAACTACAGTTCATTTTCCGGTACATGATATCTCAAAACCTACCGATTAGTATTTTGCGTCAGTCAGACTAACACCACTCGCACAAGTCGTAGGTATACTGCGGTATAACATGGAGTCGTGCGAAGAGGGAAAGTCGGTAAAATCAAATCGTTTTGGGTGCACTGCAGTTGTTGTAGTCGGCTTTGCAGCTTTGTCTACACTCCTTCTTTTGGTGATGACCTTCTGGTTATGTGTCAAACTAAATAATCAAGAAACGACGGTCAAAGTCTTGCTTGTAGAAGTTGAAGAGTTACGAAACAAGTTAGAAGTTTTGGTAAGTGCATAATTATACAATCATGTAATTAATTTGTACAATCGTAGTCGCATGAGCTGAAAGATCACACTTATGAAGCCGTTGATGATTTTCACTAATTTTTTATTTTCAAAAATCTTACTTTGTGAACTTTAAAACAAATACGGATCTTGTCGCTTTGAAAAGCATGAATCATCATGCCCTCTTGTTGCCGTATACAATCTGAAGGCATACCAAATATACATCGATATGAAAAAGACGAAGGCTATTTTTGTTTGAAACCACATGTAGAGGTTGCGACATCAAACAACTACAAGATGACATGGTATCATGATGTACATTAATCCAAAAGCTTGAAAACAAAAACAATATTTCTATCAACTTTGCCATGTGTATGAAATACTTTGAAAGAAGTTTTAAAATCCGTGGATTAATATCCTTAGATTGTTTATCAAGATCAACAGATTCTTCCTGCTTTACTATTTAACACTTTTCCTGCTGACGTTGCTGTAATATTCCCGGTGGACAAAACAGGAAATGCATTCAGAGGTGATAGGTCAATAGTCTAAGTGCTACCCTTCATCAAATCTTGAGATCTCTCTTTACGTCTAGCTCAGTGAAGTCCTGGGATGCATGAGATGAAATATAAAATTCAAGCACAGCCACCTACAGTCATTAACATCATGTCTTTGTTAACGGTAACCAATCATAGAATTCTAATGATGAATCATTTGACCGGGGGGGGGGGGGGGTTATAGGTCGAGGTCCCTCAATAGGGAACACGATCCAGCTCTATTAAGCTAAGACTATGATGACGTGATTGCCTATTGTAATATAACCCGTCCAACTTCATCAATATTTGTTCCAGCACTTGATTTTTCTACCAACTTTTGAGATGCATGAGATGTAATTTAAAATTCATTCACAGCCACCCACACAGTCATTAACTTTTTGTTATGTTTAGGCACTCTATTCTTGTCTGTGGTTTAGGGTTGACGATAATTTTAACTGGGGTCGGTCGGATAATCGGAAACACACACGTTTTTATTTTGCGTAAATGCATATAAGCTACCATGTTTACGTTAGACTTGGTGCGCCACCTACGACGACTGTAGTTTATAATAAAGATGAACTGCACACAACCACTCAGTGAACATGATTTGTAGCTTACAAGTTCAAAACCAGTAGTGATAAACAATCAGCGAACATGATTCGTGGCAGTCTGTAATGACGTGAAGTTTCGCCAAAAATATATAGTGGATGCGGAAACAGACAAAAATTTAAAAAGGCAATATAAAGCTGTTCTTCCAATCTGTTGCAATGGCTGTACATCTAATGGGAAGAAACCAATAACACAGAGACCATATGGAAAACAACGGAAAACATAACTACCTGAACTAGACACTCACACACGAAAAAAAATAAAATAAAAAATCTACTTACCCCACCTATTCTAAAATTGAGCGTAATCGGAACCACACAATTTTATTATATTATTTTAGGTCTAGTCATGAATAATGGATGTGCAATATAAAAAAAGCACATTCAACACAATCCCATGTCATGTGAAAGTATTCTGAATCGTCTGTGCGTCTCTATCAGTCGATGAACACAGTTAGACGCGTTATTTATTACAACTCTGTGATCACTTTCGCCATGTTCTCATTTCTCAAAAGGACGCAGTGCATCGTTTCCAAAATGTTGAAGACACGAAAACCAACACCCATATAGCAAAACGAGACGTCTCAGATGAAGGGGCTATTACAGGTATGTACTGTACGGGTTTAATTATACACAGAAAATCACCTCCATTACCTACATGGTTTGACAAACTTGACACATATATATCACTAACAAAGTGAAAGCGATCGTTCCAGAGTTCATTCTTTTGTTAAATGTTTGCTACTTGCATCAACATACCGCTTTTTAATGTTTGCATATAAGTTAGGATAGTTCCATTTAAATAATTCTCTTGAATCTCCTGACAGTCAGAGAAATGATCTGACCCACTAGAAATAGTTATAATGCATATGTGTGATGGGTACATGTACACACAGTCAGAAAACTCGATGGAACGCATGAATGTACTTGTGCCAACGCTGAGGGCATACTAAGGGTTGATGCTTAGATTGATGCTTAAGACTGATACAAAAATTGTCTCATCTGAATCTAACAAACTGCATTTGTAAATAGATCAGTTGAGATATGGAACAAATTGACAGCCAATGTGAGTATCATCATCACCTGTACGGATGTTTGAAAGTCATCTAGAGAAACTGGGGAATACCAAACCTTATATTATAATGATTAAGGCTTATAAGGAAAAACTATTGATACTTCACTAGTGTATAGAGACTGTAGTACACATGAACCTCATGAATAAGTCAGCACAGAGCTGACAGTAGAGGCAAGACTGTAGTACACATGACCCGCATGATGACTAAGTTAGCACAGAGCTGACAGTAGAGGCCAGGTAGGCCTAAAGTCAGAATGAATATATTTTAATCTATGTATGAATGCTTCATGGCTCATTAACACTAGTAATGCGAATAATGCCATGACTTCACTAATTCACTAAATCTGATCCGGCATTGGGTCTCCACCAAAATCTGATCTATTGGTCTTTGTCCCATAGGCAGTCTTAACACAGTTTCATCTAAACCCATCCTTAACATTTTGGGATATCTGCCCCTCTCCCTCCCACACACAAGCAGGGGTGAAAACATAATCTCTGCCGAAACTCATTTGTGGAGGTAATAATTGACTTCTCATATTATGCATTTTTCTTCTGTCAGCAAATTGCCCCTACGGTATTCTTGGCTTACCAGGGCCTGCCGGACCACCAGGCCAAATGGGGCCCCCGGGGCCTACAGGTAGAGACGGTCGGGATGGTTTTCCAGGACAGAGAGGTGACGACGGAAGAGATGGGTCGCCCGGTTCAATGGGACCAGCAGGTCAACCAGGCACCCCTGGACTAAACGGTGAACGTGGTCAGAAGGGAGAACCTGGTGAAAATGGCTTAGCTGGTAAAGCAGGACCAGGTAATAACACAAGCACATCACAGATACAAACTATACCTTTATCATTCATGTACACCTCAGACCACCATGGAGAATTCTCTGTCTGAGTATACACATACTCTGAGAAAAGGTCAAACATTTTCCTCCTGTCAGCACAAACAAAATTTTCAAAGTTACGAAAATGATGAGATGTATTGAATTGTTGGATTATTTTCACCAATACATTTTTGTAAACTTCGCTTGTAATTCGTCACCATGAATTCAGACTTCAGTGATTGGCTTAGATCGTGTCATGTGACATGGTCTATTGACCTACAGCGACTTCGCATTTTGCGCCATGGCAATTTGTGGAGAGGTGTGCACTACATCAAGCGTATGCTGGTCATATTCTATTTTCCCTATAGGACACTTGTCATATAGCGTGAGAGTGATTTGCTTTGACTATGGAAAGAATACTAGTAGGAGAATGCAATGTGTTATAAATTGTCTGGCCTTATTTGGACACTAGTAGACGTCACATTACCCCATGTACTGTTATATAAAAACTATTGCCTCAGGCTGAAATAGTTGCTACATAACAACTCTCAAGTCTACTAATGCCCTTCTTATACCTCTAGTCAATAAGATGTGTATATTACATGTAACACATATATATTTTTAGTAGTGACTTTTGTTTTTATTCTTCAAATCACCAATAGTTGGTCCGCGTGGATTGAAAGGTGACTCAGGTGTACCAGGGTTGAGTTCAAACACCGTTCGACCTAGTACTACAGACACTGAACGTCCACACAGTGCGAGCAATAGCAGCGGTACTATATACGTACGATGGGGAAGGAAGTCCTGTCCTGAAAGTGCCGAACTCGTGTATGAAGGTTAGTACAAAATGTTGTACCTGCATGTCAATTTCATAATTTAGATGTTGTTACAAGTGTACGTTATGCATATAGTGGTAGAAAGTGGATAGCCTAGAAATGTTTATGAACGCATACACAGTATCTTGATTACAATCATTTGACTTTGCTTTCACATAGTAGTCATGTTATTTCACGTGACATTGTCATTGGTAATATACATGTTATATTTTCTTAATGAAGATACGTTTATCACAAGTGGCAACTTGTAACAAATAACTTTACTTTTCGGTATCCTGATAGCTGGACACTTTAAAGTGGCCATATAGATGAGGATTTGGTGTATCTTTAGGATTTTAATTTATAAAATAATTTTATCATGGTTTCTTTGAAAAATCAATGTGAAACAACATTGACCTAGTCTGTGTTTGTATTAGGCCGCATTGTATTGTAAAAAGCTGTGTTGAAAGATTGTTATTGTACGTACAAGAATAAACATGTACTCCTCTGATACGTATTGAGTTACAAACACAGACTTGCCATATGTTGTTTCACATTGATTTTCCCAGTAGGAAGCCATGATAAAATTGTTTCATAAATTAAAAATCCAAAAATAACCTCATTCATATGGATAGGGTAAAAAGGGCAACATTTCATGTTCTACTGTTGTACGTCGACGCACATGTTCTTTCACTGACAACCATTCACAATTTCGATATTTGTTACAATATTTTGAAGGTATCATAGGAGGGAGTTGGTATGAGCATGTCGGAAGTGGTTCTAACCCCCAATGTCTGCCGTTGGACCCAATATACGATAACCCCGTCGGCGGTGCGCAGTCTCAAGGTTTGATATATGGCAGTGAATACGAAACAAGCAGTTTCCCACCACTCAGCCATCTTCATGATCATGATCCCGTATGCGCTGTGTGCCGTGTCATATCTCGAAGCACCGTTTTCATGATACCAGCTCGTAACGAATGCCCATCAGAAGAGTGGACAAGGGAATACTATGGTTATTTGATGTCCGAACATCACGGACATAAACGTAGTGAATATATTTGTGTCGATCGGCATGCAGAAGCAAGGGATGGATCTCATCACAGTCACAATGGAATGTTATTGTATCCGGTAGAAGGACGGTGTGATTCTGGCTCTCTACCGTGTGGTCCCTATACTAACGCATATGAACTAACCTGTGCTGTGTGTACTATCTAGAAAACACGCAACTACTTATTTTTTACCTCTAGTAAGGGGGTGTGGTTATGCTGTCTGTCTGTCTGTCTGTCTGTCTGTCTGTCTGCCTGCCTGCCTGCCTGCCCACACATCTGCCTGTCTCATCCTCACAAAAACAGCTAGCGCAATTCAAACAAAATTTTGTACTCTTATTCTTTAAGGTAGTGGATTTAGTGTTTGGTTACACAATCAGCATAATAGTAAACAGTGCACGTGTTAGGTCATTTGACCAAGTGATAGATCGCCCTGCATTAAAATGGTAGTGTCCACATATCCAAACTATGTCCATTGATGGCGATCTTTACATGAACAAAGAAGTTGGTGCATATTCAAAACAAACAATTTTCAATTGGAATGATACTTTCAAGTGTGTACATCCTTTAATGTAAGATACATTTCATTGGACAATCTTTCAATAAGTCTTGCAAGGTGGGATACTTCATGGGTGGGCTACCTGCAAGGTGGGCTACTTCATGAGTTTTTAACTACAGCAACACAATGTATATACATATACCTTATGCTAGAGGTAGTTAGATTTTATGATTTATGTCATGGCTATTAACTTGTACAGTGGCGTTGAACGAAAAGGAAACCTCGAGCTAGTAGTTTCTCCTTTTTAATGTTTTATGTGATTCTTGTATTGCTGTAGGTGGATCTTTCAGATGCACTGACACTGCACCTGCTAGTCGTAAATATCCACCAAACAAGTATAAACAGATGTATTGTCTTCTTCCAAGTCTAGTCATGTAGTTGAATATGGCGATGGAGATGTTCGCTGTTTTAGACTATTTCGATGTATTGTTACGATCACAATGACTTTCCACTCTTTGTTTGTTTGTTTGTTTGATTGTTTGTGCGTCGTTGCATGATTACGTCAATACAGCCTGTGGGAATTACAAAAACTAATTGTAAAAGAAGAGTGGCACTAGCTGCAGGCAAACTATAAAAATGGTTCCTGTACAGAATTGATTCATTTCATTGACTTTCTGTAATATGGCAGAATGCAATCTTCAAATTCATATACATGTATCTAGGTTTGCATATTGATTATAACAAAGCGACTGTTTTCAATGAATCTCGTTGATGTAGCTGTATATGTGAATGATTAATTTGCACAATACATGTAATTATAATTCTTAATTACGCATTACTTTGGACAGTACACGTTTTAATAAATAAGTTGATAGACATATCAATACTCCCGTGATAAACATACAAAATATAGTGGTTGTGATATACATATTACATGGCTAATTTGCATATTCACTAAAAGGAAATATTTACGACGTTCAGTAATGGTCAATGACAACTTCTGTGCAATCTCCATATCGGACCTGGTTAATGATCTTCCATCCGGGGATGGAAAGTCAAAATGTCTTTCCTAGTTGACTGTAAGATTATCATCCACTGTACCCCTTCTCTTGAAGTACCTCCACACCAACACTTTGATCAACTACAGGAATGACACAAATAAAGTGAAAGTGAAACACCTAAAGGAAAATGTTGCCTATACACTGACCGCATTAAATACAACAGCAGTATACCAGTATTAAAGACAAAGTTTCCAATATTTTACCTCATCATATGACAAAGTCTTCGCATGTCTTGAACAACTTGTATTGGCGCCATTTGAGTCAGTTGTCTGTAATAAACATGGAAACCCATAAACAGTTGTGTTTGTTATGATGTCAGATACGTACTCCAAACTTAAGGTGGGTTGTGTTTGCCATGATGTCAGATATGTACCCCAAACTTAAGGTGAGTTGTGTTTGCCCACGAATAAGTCTAGTTTTCAGTTAATTAGGGTTCTTCTGAGTTTTCTGTAGAGAAGGATGTAAATATTTGATAAATGATAGTAAATATACTTAGTACGGAAGATTTCGTTTTCTAATCAGCTTAAAGTAGTGTCTCAGCTGATGTCTGACGACGGTTCACGCGCATGTAGTCTAGTCCCTATACGTGCTACAATCATCTCGATCATCTCCACCTATACGTACGTGCTAGGACAATCTCAAATGTCTCTAGCACAACATTTCGTTCTTACCGTTCTTAGTTTAATGCTATTGGAGCCTTGATATACACGTGACGACGTTATCGCGTCCTTGTGTGACTTACTTTCCAACTGGAAGCTGAGTTTGTAGTAAAGAATAATAATAAAGGTGTAAGTCACATAATCTATACAAACGGCTTGAGGCGAAGACGTCGTAAATTGAAAAAAAAAATTACAGTATGGTAAGGGGAAAAGTGTATTCACAGACACAGGGTGGATACTACACAAATGGAGGAGGCTAGCTGGGACTAGGTCTTCAGAGAGTGGCGGAAGGATCCTAGAGACTTGGAATGGCAGGGATCGAATTCCAATGTGACAGAAAAATCTCTCGTTAAAAGTCAGTGTAGATACCCTTGGAACATGAAAGAGGCGAGAATCGGAAAGAGAGCAGAACTGTTTTTGTAGAGTATATCGATGAAGAAGGTCAGAGAGGTATTGTGGTCCAGAACCCACAACTGATTCAGAATTGAAGCAGATATAGCTGAAACTATTTTGTAAACTGAACGAAGTAACCAATTACAACCACCACCTTTCGATGACCAGTGGGTGGTGCATTGCTACTCACATACGCTGTCCACCCTGATCCCCAGCAGGAGATTTAGCTATATTTTCGGTAAATTTTGTGGAGAGAGAGAGAGAGAGAGAGAGAGAGAGAGAGAGAGAGAGAGAGAGAGAGAGAGAGAGAGAGAGAGAGAGAGAGAGAGAGAGAGAGAGAGAGAGAGAGAGAGAGAGAGAGAGAGAGACAGACAGACAGAGACAGACAGACAGACAGACAGACAGACAGACAGACAGACAGACAGACAGACAGACAGACAGACAGACAGACAGAGAAGAAAACGAAAACGACTACATGTATTGTAACTAGAAACGCGCCTGTGAAAAGTACTGAGAGACTGGATTAATAGAATTGACACTAATCATTATCGATAGCAGGTACGGAGTACTATAATGAACGATGTCTGGCGTCGACAAAGGAAATACGTGGCCGTGATTTTTTAATAGGGACGCTATAAGAACAACGTATCGTAGTATGGATCTGTTAATCAGATTATTGGCAAAGAGTTTGTTATTGATTTTCCAATTCACTGTGAATCAAATCGTGAACATTAAACGGGTTATATACAGCCACTCTTCAATGCCGACGTGTTGTCCATGACAATAACTAACAGTACAAGTCAAATGTCGACACTGTACACAGATATTTTGCGGTTTTGTTATGAAATTAGTCTCAGTCCAGCTACAGAATGCTGACACTTCGTAAACGTAGGTCTATGGGGAATTTGGTAGGGTTGTTAATGAAGAAGACAAGAATGTTATAAGGATATAAAATATTTAGATAAATCTTAATTTGATATTTAGAGTTTACCTTTATTCTGTCGTTCTCTGATTTACCACAACATTTCTTCAACGAAAATACACAGCAAAAAACGGAGGGTAGAAGATTAAACGGTGCTTGCAATACTGGCGCATTAATAAAATCTAACCATACTTGGGTACGAAAAAACTTCCATTCGGCATCAATGTTTTCCTAGAAGGAAAAAAAACTTTGATACCGCCTAAAGTCTGTAAATGTAGACATGGTCGCTGTTATACCGACGAGACCTTTTTGCTAAAGTATAAGGTGTAACAAAATGATAACTTTGGTGGGCCAATGCAAATGTTTTAGATGGTTCCTTTTTAAAGATTGTAGTCATTAACACCCCCCCCCCCTTCGGTGTGGAGAATGTCTATTAGACATCAGAGCATACACGAAATTTATGTCATGAATAAATCACCTCATATCAAACGTGGAGAATGTTTCAGACACCATGGAATACATGAGAAATAATAGTGTGTGTATGTATTAAACATATGGCATTACGGTTTAACCAAACAAGATGGAAATATGTCACATATCTGACATCATGTCAAACACAACCCACCTTAAGTTTGGGGTACGTATCTGACATCATGTCAAACACAACTCACCTTAAGTTTGGGGTACATATCTGACATCATGGCAAACACAACCCACCTTAAGTTTGGAGTACGTATCTGACATCATAACAAACACAACCCACCTTAAGTTTGGAGTACGTATCTGACATCATGGCAAACACAACCCACCTTAAGTTTCGGGTACATATCTGACATTATGGCAAACACAACTCACCTTAAGTTTGGGGTACATATCTGACATCATGGCAAACACAACCCACCTTAAGTTTGGAGTACGTATCTGACATCATAACAAACACAACTCACCTTAAGTTTGGAGTACGTATCTGACATCATGGCAAACACAACTCACCTTAAGTTTGGGGTACATATCTGACATTATGGCAAACACAACTCACCTTAAGTTTGGAGTACGTATCTGACATCATGGCACACACAACCCACCTTAAGTTTGGGGTACATATCTGACATCATGGCACACACAACTCACCTTAAGTTTGGAGTACGTATCTGACATCATGTCACACACAACTCACCTTAAGTTTGGAGTACGTATCTGACATCATGTCACACACAACTCACCTTAAGTTTGGAGTACGTATCTGACATCATGGCACACACAACCCACCTTAAGTTTGGGGTACATATCTGACATCATGTCACACACAACTCACCTTAAGTTTGGAGTACGTATCTGACATCATGTCACACACAACTCACCTTAAGTTTGGAGTACGTATCTGACATTATGTCACACACAACTCACCTTAAGTTTGGAGTACGTATCTGACATCATGGCAAACACAACCCACCTTAAGTTTGGAGTACGTATCTGACATCATGGCAAACACAACTCACCTTAAGTTTGGAGTACGTATCTGACATCATGTCACACACAACTCACCTTAAGTTTGGGGTACATATCTGACATCATGTCACACACAACTCACCTTAAGTTTGGAGTACGTGTCTGACATCATGTCACACACAACCCACCTTAAGTTTGGAGTACGTATCTGACATCATAACAAACACAACCCACCTTAAGTTTGGAGTACGTATCTGACATCATGGCAAACACAACTCACCTTAAGTTTGGGGTACATATCTGACATTATGGCAAACACAACTCACCTTAAGTTTGGGGTACATATCTGACATCATGGCAAACACAACCCACCTTAAGTTTGGAGTACGTATCTGACATCATAACAAACACAACTCACCTTAAGTTTGGAGTACGTATCTGACATCATGGCAAACACAACTCACCTTAAGTTTGGGGTACATATCTGACATTATGGCAAACACAACTCACCTTAAGTTTGGAGTACGTATCTGACATCATGGCACACACAACCCACCTTAAGTTTGGGGTACATATCTGACATCATGGCACACACAACTCACCTTAAGTTTGGAGTACGTATCTGACATCATGTCACACACAACTCACCTTAAGTTTGGAGTACGTATCTGACATCATGTCACACACAACTCACCTTAAGTTTGGAGTACGTATCTGACATCATGGCACACACAACCCACCTTAAGTTTGGGGTACATATCTGACATCATGTCACACACAACTCACCTTAAGTTTGGAGTACGTATCTGACATCATGTCACACACAAATCACCTTAAGTTTGGAGTACGTATCTGACATTATGTCAAACACAACTCACCTTAAGTTTGGAGTACGTATCTGACATCATGGCAAACACAACCCACCTTAAGTTTGGAGTACGTATCTGACATCATGGCAAACACAACTCACCTTAAGTTTGGAGTACGTATCTGACATCATGGCAAACACAACCCACCTTAAGTTTGGAGTACGTATCTGACATTATGGCAAACACAACCCACCTTAAGTTTGGAGTACGTATCTGACATCATGGCACACACAACTCACCTTAAGTTTGGAGTACGTATCTGACATCATGTCAAACACAACTCACCTTAAGTTTGGAGTACGTATCTGACATCATGGCACACACAACCCACCTTAAGTTTGGAGTACGTATCTGACATCATGTCACACACAACCCACCTTAAGTTTGGGGTACATATCTGACATTATGGCAAACACAACTCACCTTAAGTTTGGAGTACGTATCTGACATCATGGCACACACAACCCACCTTAAGTTTGGGGTACATATCTGACATCATGGCACACACAACTCACCTTAAGTTTGGAGTACGTATCTGACATCATGGCAAACACAACTCACCTTAAGTTTGGAGTACGTATCTGACATCATGTCAAACACAACTCACCTTAAGTTTGGAGTACGTATCTGAGATCATGTCACACACAACTCACCTTAAGTTTGGAGTACGTATCTGACATCATGTCACACACAACCCACCTTAAGTTTGGAGTACGTATCTGACATCATGTCAAACACAACTCACCTTAAGTTTGGAGTACGTATCTGACATCATGTCACACACAACTCACCTTAAGTTTGGAGTACGTATCTGACATCATGTCACACACAACTCACCTTAAGTTTGGAGTACGTATCTGACATCATGTCACACACAACTCACCTTAAGTTTGGAGTACGTATCTGACATCATGTCACACACAACTCACCTTAAGTTTGGAGTACGTATCTGACATCATGTCACACACAACTTACCTTAAGTTTGAAGTACGTATCTGACATCATGGCACACACAACTCACCTTAAGTTTGGAGTACGTATCTGACATCATGGCAAACACAACCCACCTTAAGTTTGGAGTACGTATCTGACATCATAACAAACACAACTCACCTTAAGTTTGGAGTACGTATCTGACATTATGTCACACACAACTCGCCTTAAGTTTGGGGTGCGTATCTGACATCATGTCACACACAACCCACCTTAAGTTTGGAGTACGTATCTGACATCATGTCACACACAACTCACCTTAAGTTTGGGGTACGTATCTGACATCATAGCAAACACAACTCACCTTAAGTTTGGGGTACGTATCTGACATCATGTCAAACACAACTCACCTTAAGTTTGAAGTACGTATCTGACATCATGTCAAACACGACCCACCTTAAGTTTGGGGTACGTATCTGACATCATGTCAAACACAACTCACCTTAAGTTTGGAGTACGTGTCTGACATCATGTCACACACAACTCACCTTAAGTTTGGAGTACATATCTGACATCATAACAAACACAACTCACCTTAAGTTTGGAGTACGTGTCTGACATCATGTCACACACAACTCACCTTAAGTTTGGGGTACGTATCTGACATCATGTCACACACAACTCACCTTAAGTTTGGGGTACGTATCTGACATCATAACAAACACAACTCACCTTAAGTTTGGAGTACGTATCTGACATTATGTCACACACAACTCACCTTAAGTTTGGGGTACGTATCTGACATCATGTCACACACAACCCACCTTAAGTTTGGAGTACGTATCTGACATCATGTCACAACAACTCACCTTAAGTTTGGGGTACGTATCTGACATCATAGCAAACACAACTCACCTTAAGTTTGGGGTACGTATCTGACATCATGTCAAACACAACTCACCTTAAGTTTGAAGTACGTATCTGACATCATGTCAAACACGACCCACCTTAAGTTTGGGGTACGTATCTGACATCATGTCACACACAACCCACCTTAAGTTTGGAGTACGTATCTGACATCATGTCACACACAACTCACCTTAAGTTTGGGGTACGTATCTGACATCATAGCAAACACAACTCACCTTAAGTTTGGGGTACGTATCTGACATCATGTCAAACACAACTCACCTTAAGTTTGAAGTACGTATCTGACATCATGTCAAACACGACCCACCTTAAGTTTGGGGTACGTATCTGACATCATGTCAAACACAACTCACCTTAAGTTTGGAGTACGTGTCTGACATCATGTCACACACAACTCACCTTAAGTTTGGAGTACATATCTGACATCATAACAAACACAACTCACCTTAAGTTTGGAGTACGTGTCTGACATCATGTCACACACAACCCACCTTAAGTTTGGAGTACGTATCTGACATCATGTCACACACAACTCACCTTAAGTTTGGGGTACGTATCTGACATCATGTCACACACAACTCACCTTAAGTTTGGGGTACGTATCTGACATTATGGCAAACACAACCCACCTTAAGTTTGGAGTACGTATCTGACATTATGGCAAACACAACTCACCTTAAGTTTGGGGTACGTATCTGACATCATGTCACACACAACTCACCTTAAGTTTGGAGTACGTATCTGACATCATGTCACACACAACTCACCTTAAGTTTGGGGTACGTATCTGACATCATGTCACACACAACTCACCTTAAGTTTGGGGTACGTCAGTATCTGACATTATGGCAAACACAACTCACCTTAAGTTTGAAGTTCATATCTGACATCATGTCACACACAACTCACCTTAAGTTTGGAGTACATATCTGACATCATGTCAAACACAACCCACCTTAAGTTTGGGGTACGTCAGTATCTGACATCATGGCAAACACAACCCACCTTAAGTTTGGAGTACGTATCTGACATCATGTCACACACAACCCACCTTAAGTTTGGGGTACGTATCTGACATCATGTCACACACAACCCACCTTAAGTTTGGAGTACGTATCTGACATCATGTCACACACAACTCACCTTAAGTTTGGAGTACGTATCTGACATTATGGCAAACACAACTCACCTTAAGTTTGGAGTACATATCTGACATCATGTCACACACAACTCACCTTAAGTTTGGGGTACGTATCTGACATCATGTCACACACAACTCACCTTAAGTTTGGAGTACGTATCTGACATCATGTCACACACAACCCAACTTAAGTTTGAAGTACATATCTGACATCATGGCAAACACAACCCATCTTAAGTTTGGAGTACGTATCCGACATCATGTCACACACAACCCACCTTAAGTTTGGGGTACATATCTGACATCATGTCACACACAACTCACCTTAAGTTTGGGGTACATATCTGACATCATGTCACACACAACTCACCTTAAGTTTGGGGTACGTATCTGACATTATGGCAAACACAACTCACCTTAAGTTTGGGGTACATATCTGACATCATGTCACACACAACTCACCTTAAGTTTGGGGTACATATCTGACATCATGTCACACACAACTCACCTTAAGTTTGGAGTACGTATCTGACATTATGGCAAACACAACTCACCTTAATTTTGGGGTACGTATCTGACATCATGTCACACACAACCCACCTTAAGTTTGGGGTACGTATCTGACATTATGTCACACACAACCCACCTTAAGTTTGGGGTACGTATCTGACATCATGGCACACACAACTCACCTTAAGTTTGGGGTACGTATCTGACATCATGGCTATGCATATATTGACAAGTACCAGAACGACAACGAGTCCAAATATTACATGAAGGCTGACACTGACAAACTTAAATGCACTGGAGAAGTCACCGAATCCGAGTGTACTGTTGTCGTAATATATGGATACTGCAACATGGTTTGAAATGTCTGCTCCATAGATTGTAGTTATAAGAGTAGATATCGCTGATCCAAAACTAAATCATAAAAATAAATAAAAGATACAGTTGAATTTAAACATTTCATACATAAACAACACTTTCAGGCAGGTTTCAGCTATCTATCCTAATTGTAGTGTGCAGAACGTTTTTATCTCCGTAGGGGAGGCTAATGTTATACCGATGTTTGTCGTTCTGTTGGTCTGTATGTTTATGTACCGAATATATCAAAACCCACGCCAATAAAGTTTAACAGAAAGATACTATTATGCCTAGATCCCATTAGAACATTGACCTTATTAACATATTTCGATAATTTGTGACGTTTAGCTCCCGTAAGGAAGCCAATGTTTTATACTGATGTCTGTCTGTCTGTCTGTCTCTGTCTGTCTGTCTGTCTGTCTGTCTGTCTGTCTGTCTGTCTCTGTCTGTCTGTCTGTCTGTCTGTCGGTCTGTCTGAATGAATGAATGAATGAATGAATGAATGAATGAATGAATGAATAGATAAGAGGGTATGAACAGATAAGAGTTGGGGGAAAATCCATGCATATTAATTAGACTTATTGGCATATAGATTTATGTGTTTTTGATATAATTAATAAGTACTTAAATGGAGTGAAATCTATTTGAGATATAGTACAAAAAATCTTCAATACTAATTAAACTAATCAGCATATATCTTATAATTTCAATTTCAAATTGTATCTCAAGAAAGAGTTGCTTTAATAGCAGGGATACGTATCTGGTAGAACAATGTATGTATGTATGTATGTGTGTGTGTGCGTGCGTGCGTGCGTGCGTGCGTGCATACATGCATGCATGCATGTATGTATCTATGTATGTATGTATGTATGTATGTATGTATGTATGTATGTGTGTATGCGTGCGTGCGTGCGTGCATGCATGGATGGATGGATGGACGGATGCAGATGGATGGATGGAGGTACGAAGATATGTATGGAGGTAAGGTTGTATAAATGAAGGTATGCGTGGATGCATAAATGTAGGTATGTATGTATGTATGTATGTATGTATGTATGTATGTATGTATGTATGCATATGCAATTGTAACGCAATGCGTGTGAACACCATCAAGTTGTCTTTTACCTTATAATAAGGTAATCTATGTATCGCACATGTCGTACTTACTGACTGAAGGCTGTGTCTTCTTCCAAATAAAGATAATAGAATCCAATAGCAAATGCCACTGTGGTCAGCATGAAGATGATGATGAATCTAACAATATCATTTAGCATAGAAGTATAAAGTAGCAGCATAGGTCCAAGATATGAGCTCAAGTAGAAATTTTGCAAAACACGAAGGAAAGAAAATGTAAGGATAGGAGCAGTAAGGGCGTCCCATGACGCGTACATTGCACCGTCATATAGACCATATCTCACAATGACAATGCGTAGAAGTAAATGTGCAAGAAAGATAACAAGCAACACAATATCGATAATCAGCAAAATACCGCTGTCACGGAAATGAGGTCTATTTGCTTGGTTAAAAATCAAACTCAATTTCCCACGAATTAAGGCCACGCTATACACAAGTAAAGTAGGGACAAACACGTTATTGTAGCCTGTATCTCTTTTCACTGGATTAGCATTAAAATCATAATAGAGATATAGATACAAGCTCAAAGTTAAGAAAAAAAGGTATGAAAATAATTGCATTATATACTTGGCTTTTCCGGAGTCAATTATTTTGCAAACCGGGGAGCACGGAAAGAGAATGTACATCAGTGCAAAAATAGGCATCAAGCAGAAGTAGGTGAAAAAACAATAAATGTAATACAAGATAGTCCATCCCAAGTTATTTCGTGTCTGCCAAGTCGGTTGACCACCAAGCCACTCGTTTCTGATAACTTTTTGACACATGTAGTGAGAAACGAACTGGAAACAAGATTGAAATAAAATATTTGGTATAATTAATTACTGGTGAGTTATGTACTCAGACTTGTCCCTTATTTTAAAAGTACACCAAATCCTTATAGAAACGAATGTTTATTACCATTCCCATTCACATAAATATTCCCATTTTACCATCAACATCTTAGGATCGTTTAGAATATTCCAACCCGACTTTTGAATTTTCAAAATGGTGCAAAGATTGTTGTAATGTATTTTTACTATAAACATGAAACATAACCGGGGGCATGAAAATACGGCCCTTTAAATGTACTCACTGCACCACCCACAAAAAATATTGACCGCTGCAAAGTCTTTTTTATAAGTAATTGGCAAATCTTTAGTGAATACATCTTTGATTATTTGGTGAAGAAATGGCACATTTACAAATATTGCAACTAGTTCTAGGTTTAAAAATTATACACAGTCTATATACAGTCTTGATGTCTTTGATCATTACCTGTTTTTGTTCTGTTTGTATAGCTAGTTTGATATTTGCAAACTTCGATTCTGCTGAGCCACATTTACCATCGTTTACTTTCCCATGTAGTAAAGTTTGTACCTCCGATGAACTTGTACAACATTCTAACAAATCGATCAGTAACACGCCAATTGCTTCTCTTAATTTTTCATATCTTTTCTGTGTTGGAAAATGAAAAAAAAAACACGTTAAGATTTATTCTTCATCTTTTCAGATCACACACTTCAAGAGACTATCGGTAACTATAATTCATTATTAACTTTTTCAATCGTTATATTGATGGTACACATATATATACATATTTTAGATCTTACAGATTACAAATTAACTCATTAATACGCATGATGTCATTTTTTGAGCAGAATATTTCAAATGGCTCTAGAAAGTCTGACGCATAGACTCAAAAGAAATAGAGTCAGAAACCGTTTATACTAGCCCTGCTAAATGACAATTCATATGCAAATAAAGGTGGAAGTCTTTAATACTGTACTCCGAGTCCTAGGCGAACCCCCTTATGGGCGAACTGTGAATTATCGATGAACCGACACTATATCCGCTAACTTGTTAAAAGGTTCTCTTTGAAGAGCCGACTACTACGTACAGTACTGCAGGGTGTTATTTGAGTTTCCTGACTTACTAATATACTATAGAGAGACGTTCACATCTACTGATTCTACGTCATCATCTGGCTTCTTTTTTTCAACTTGTGATTAGGGAAATACTTATTTCCCAAGAATTCTTTTTAAACAACCGACTGCAAGTACAAGTGTAATGCGAGTGCTCTTCCTGAGAAAATTGAATACTCTGTCAAGTATCGGATGACTAAGGTAGTTGAAAACATAGGGTTACGCATTACACAATTAAATTCAAAGATGTGATAAATGTGTGTAAAGAGGTAAAATTTATGTTAATAAAATTACCAAAGTATTTCTTTACAAGTATGCGTACCAGAACATGATACGATCACGATGCCCTTTCCAGAATACACAATACAAGCATTTTATACAGTCACCGAATTTATCACTAGTTATCTGGACCCGTGATGCCATAACTGATGCTCTATTGTTAATATTAATGTAAGCTCACTTCAGAAGTGTCTGCAATTTCAGCGCTGCTCATCACCTTGAACAGATACGTTAAAGTATCGAAGGCTGCACAAATCGGATCTTCATAAGCCAAACACATGTATGCTGGACTTGACATTGCTGTCAAAGTATTGTATCTGGCTTCTTCATCTACGATATCTTCAGATCCTCCTTGACATAAACAAAATATGAAGTGATTTACTCAACGCGATGTTACACACATTTCATACAACTTCATTACAACGGTATGGGGAAGGAAATGACCAAAGTGAATATCTTAAGATTTGACATCTAGCTGGTTCACCAGGCGAATTTATGCACACTGACCTACTTTTTGACACAATTATCAACCATTCTCTTTTAATTGAGGAGTAATCTACATTATACATTGACGTCTTTTCCCCATGATGTCTTGTGGGACAGGAAGATGTCATTTCAGATTGATGATGAGGGGTCATTTATCAAGTAATATGCCAAATAAAGTGAAATTATTGCTAACGACTGTGATGTGATTGTATCACAAAGGCAATGAAAACTTACAACAACGCTTTACGTATTTTGATGGGTTAATACTCGCGTGATTGCAGCGCTAGTTGAATGTTTGTGCAGGAAACAATCCCCACAGTTGGGGCGCTCAGACGTAAACTGGTTTACAGTTTTTTTTAGAAAGTGTTAGAACCAGTCATAATAGTTTAATTACAGCAGTGCTCAATTCCGATATAATCCTCTATTTAGGGATTCATAAACTGTATAGAGATTTGTTGTATTTTCAAATGCTTTTATTTGTCCATTTGTGTATTTGTCAGTTTGTCTTTTTTTAAGTTCTACTTGTTTTAAATTGCTGTTTTTGTGTGTATTTTAATCTATGGGATGTTTATGAGCGTCTTGCGTTCATTTCTTTCCCGAAATAAAGTTTAATAATAATGATAATAATAATAATAAAACGCAATGATGTGCATGGGAGTCAAAAACAGGACTTTTGAAAATAACAACTTACTGGTAACATTCGAGTATTGTTAGATATTGGTATTTGGCTCTTCTGAATCAACGAAGAAGCATCTAAATGTCCTTATATCTGAGAAAGTGAACACTCATGGCCATGAGATAATGATAAAGAAAGCTTCAAAACTATACACGGAGGATAGGTGTGATATACATATACTTACCGTTCGGTATTGGTGGTCTACTAAGACGCGACGCTCCATTCTTGAGAAGTAGACACACTGCGTGAAAGTCATTTCTTCGTGAGGCCATCTGAAGAGGCGATATGGAACGATCTCCTTGTTCGGCTATGTAGTTAACGTTGACTTTCAAAGCCTTGTAAAGGTGATGATAAATAGAATGAAACACAGAAATGAGAGACACTGAATATTAAATCTCCAGAAACATTATTTAAAGATATAACATTTCTTGTCTTACCACAACATTTCCCATGATGACATCTGACTTTTATTGTATTAAAGTAAAATGTGGGTGTATTATTTAGTCTTGTGTTGCAACGATTTCCTTTGCTGTAGGGAGTAGATGTTGGTAAATTGAACGGTTGATTTGGTTTGACAGAATTGGGTCCATTTTTCCAATAAAACGTGCTATTGCACATTCCTAATTGATGCAAGTCAAACAGAACCCGGATGGAGATGTATGTTTATCAAATAGCCTAATTTGTAGTGAGTTCGACATGTGTGTTTATGGCCAACTTTTTGTATGTGAATATTCAAAGAAATTTCAGAATTTCTCAAGTATTGCGAATTTGATCTCACACAACCAAATTTAGATATCACGATCGGATTTAAAAATCACTCTTGCAGTAGACATTTGGATGACATGGGGGTTTGCAGAAACAAATCACCATATGCCACTGTTTTTGAATTCATCTTTGTCAAAGTCCTCGCTCTTATGTACCGTTTGTTTTTAAGGTCAATAAGGATTAAACATAATATTTGTAAAGACGGCACTAAATCACACTTTATACACCTTATATATGTACTTGTTTGTTGTCAATGCTTACCTGTAAGAGTTCTTTCATTTCAGCATCCTCAGTGCTCTCCATTTCGGCAGGGAACTCTAAATGAGTCTTCTAAACCTTCTCAGAGACACTACCTTTCTTAAAAGCAATTTCAATGACAAAGTAATCTATGTCATCTTGTCTCTAGGCGATATTTCGTCGTTGATATATCGTCAACCGATGTTGCACTAATATCCGGTAACTACTGTCACAGTAGGAAGTTCAAAATATAATTTGTGAAGTTACAGTGGTTACAAAGTAGTGCTGTAGAACTGACGTGAATTCATTATATTTTATAACGTGTTACATTCAAACATTTGAATTGTATACACAAAGTAGTGAACTGCAATTTGGTATTATAATACTACTACTTAATATTTACGGCAATATCACATTAAACCTATCCTATTTATTCATTGACAATCAAAATTATATTTTAGTTTTCTCAAGTCATCCGGTCAATTTGAACACAGTCTGTTCATTCCTATTTGGAAGTTCGATGAAAAGAGGCATGTGTCATGTGTGTATGCCTTAACTGTAGGATGATAACAATGTGACATATCGTTAGCAATGATGTAGACTGTGAGGGATGAGATCAATACTTCAATACTTGCAAATTGAATTATTGACAACCCCCAAACTAAGCTAACTAGATACTTTGTGGTCATTCATTTCATCCAGGATTTATTTTCGATATCCTTGAATTGAAAAAACGAACTCTCTCGGGGCCATCTCTTAATTCGAATAACCAAAAAGATGCTTGAATAGGGTGTACTGTTTACCTGGAGTAATTTCTACATAAATTTATGTTATTAACAATGAAATCCATAACCCGTACAATGACTTATATATAACAATTTATTTATACAATCAATTCAGCTGTGTATGACATAGTTCTTCGCCTCTATGACACAGCCAACATGGTTATGTTGGTTTTTACCACCGTCTGGATTTTTGTGGATTATATGTGTGAGACTTATTAAGAAACAAGTATTCGGGACAGTGGGTATGTTTATTACTAATTAGAGTGAGAGTTTATTTATTATTATGCTAGATCTGATAGAAAGATATTTATGTCTGGTTGGATCTGGGGACATTTTGTTGAATGTATGTACGTTTGTCTTTGTTAAACTCAGATCTTCTGCTTGCCTATCTGGGGACATTTTGCTGAATGTACAATATTGTATAGGGGATTAGTATTCTACAGTGAACATACATGTATTACATAAAGTCAGACTGCAGGTAGTAAGAGACTGTAATGGCATCCATTAATGTCAGCTTGCACTAGTCTGGTATCCAATGTGATATTCCAATACGTACTGTCCTGTAATACTATTCATGATACGTACGTCTGTCTTTGTTAAACTCAGACGTGTATTTCAATAGATCTTTTGTTTGCCTATTGACATAAATTTCTTTGATGTGTATTTGGATAGACCTATTGTTGTTTAATGACACAGTTCAGACTGTCTGGTTTGAGTTAGTAGAAATATTGAGGTCGACTTTTACCCAGCATGCTGTTCGGCTGCTGTTTGGTGGAAAAAACATCAAATTATCGAGAATAACAAAACATTTAGTGAATTTTTTACGGTTTTAGCAGCGTAATTATTATTTAAAAAATAATTGTATGTTTGTACATTGATTTCATCAGAATTATCCGTCATTAAAGTACTTCTGGAGCATAAAACCATATTTGGAACATAAAACCGTACACGAGTTTTGATATTACAATGCGCGCAGGGTACCCCATAGTCGACTATAAATATGGCCACAATCGATTGCTGAAACTGTTGCATTAAGACAATAAGAGACAACAAACAAGTGTCTCAAGACAACAAGAGGTTACACAAACAAGTGTCAAGACAACAAGAGACAACAAACCCGTACAGACATTAGTACGAGAATAAATTGAAATTGAAGACACAAAAAACAAAGGAAAAAAAGGCAGGTCTATACAGTAGAGCAGCAGTTTTGCAATTTTTTATAATGATTTAAATAATGTCAATTATTTTTTTAATGTTTTTTTTTTTTATTTTTTAAAATGTTTGGCGCCAACATAACACCACCAATTTAATCTTATTTTTGGATATTTTGTATTCCATTTATCCCAAAAATCGTTTAAGAATTTGATTCTGTGAAAATGGCTTTGTTTTCAACTCTTGTATTTTAGCTGCTTCCTGATACTTTCCTAAGTATAATAGAATTGCTTTTATGATCACACTAAAGTTGAGAGATCGATATCGTGTTGGCTCTGCATGAATTTTATTGATTGATAAAAATATTCTAGTAACAGTTGACAAAAGATAATAAATGAGATTATACCTCTTTACAACCTTTTTAATATGTTTTTTTGGATCTAAATATTTTGATTTTTCCCCTGCTCATGGAAGCTTTCACCTAGAGGTTTATTAAACAAAGTACAGCAGTCAAAACAGTGAAACCTTCCATAGATGTTACCACAAATGTCTTTACAAATGGAATCGTCTACATATGTTACAATGAATAACATCATACCAGTTCATTTTTGTCATCGAATCACAACAATCAGAACAATGGGATTTTCCAAAGAGTGTACCGCAAATGTTAGTACAATCACGGGATGCATCTTCCCGTTTACATAATTTACATACTTCCATTTTATTATATATTTAAATATATTTTTTTTGTTAAATAAACTAATAATATTCCACCACCAGCTAAATATATTGATATAATTTCATATTTTCCAACGGTCGATAATACTCACTAAATTGTGGTTCATTTTTGAGACGTTCAGTTTGAGGATGATATTCTTGATATAAATTTAAATTTTGATCAGTCAGAACCAGATTTTGTCTCGCATGGACATCTAATTTTTTTTGTTTCGCTATAAAATCCATTATTTTCTGTCTATGTTCTAACCATACCTTGCGATCTTTATTGAAATTCTCCAAAGCTAAATAATGTCTCTTTAATTCTTTTTCATGTTCTTCTTTCGAGTCACCTGAAAGTGTCTTACCTAAATAACCAGCTCCAACAAAGGCAGTTGCATTTAAAACTGCACCACCAATCATCATCGCAATTGCTGCACCCATTATGTATGTATATATTTAGATATATATAAATTATTCTTTTTATTTATCCTTTATAAGGATCAACTGGTAAGACATTTTTTTGATCTAACATATCTTTCTCCAATACTGCCTCACTTATGGCTATTGCAAGATAAGCAAACTTCTTGAATGAAACACTTGTTTTAGGACTGTCTGGAGCCATCTTTATAGTCTTATCAAGTATTAAACTATTAAACTAATTAAGCTATAACTAACTAGCTATTGTTAAAGCAGATATAACTGCACCATCATAAAGACCATTCACGATCAGTTTAGTATAGTCTGTCATTGTGTGTGTATATATATAATATTATATAAAAAATAATTATTCCATTTCAAACAGAGCATTATTTTTAACTGGTTGTGGTGTCACTAATTGTTTAGTTTCTTTATTATTTATACCTGATTGTAAAAACCACTCTCTTTTATAATATAAACCAGCTACCCCAATTACTAGTGAACCAAGAGTTAATAAAATCATAGTATTATTAAATTGTGAGCTTTTACTGTTCGACTATGGGGAAAAGTCGGTCGCCTTTATTGGTTCCATTGATTCTATCAACTTTGTCGCTATCGATTTTAATTTGTTTCGTTTTTTTGTTTCAGCTGAAATTATTGCTAATTTTTTACCCCATGCAACTCTACTTGGACTTTTAGTTTTACTTTTTATAGTCACAGTTTCTGTTTGAGTCTGTTCTGTATCACTCATTTTTTACACTGTTATATATAATACAAAAATGTTTTTACTTTAATTTTTTGAAACTCTTCAACTAAGTCAAGTTCCAAGTTGTTTTCAAGTTCTTGAACAAGAACTTGATCAAGAACTTGTTCAAGTTCTTGTTCATGTTGTCTTAAGTCACTCTTTTCAACTTTATTAAAGTCATTTAAGTCACTTTGATTAGCACTAAAAAGAATTGAACAAAAGTTTACGACAATAGGGGAATCAAAAGTCTGAAAGTCTTAAAATGTTTTGCTCTTTTCGGGATTTTTTTGGAACAACTTAAACTTCAGGAGGAATCATTTACCATGTGCACACCCGCATAATATCTTTCAGCTTTGCCACAACAAAATACACTTCCAGATAATATGTAATGCATAGCATAATTGTTTCAATTCTGGTATGTTATTATGTCCATGTCTATGGTTTGATATTTTATGCCTCTAAATGTCCTCCTACACTGTCTTATTTTCAATTTTTTTTCACCTTTGGAGTTGTCTTCTTCCGATGCATCATTGTACCATATGATTTTATATCTCCACTGTAGTGCAGGTGACAGAAGGGGTAGCTAAAATAATGCTCGAGTTTCAATTGGCGGGGCTTAACATTTTTGAGAAGAGATGGTGTTTAACCGAAAATTGTGTACATTTCCTAACTGTAGCTACACAGACAAATTGCATGAGATAGTATCAAGATGACTGAATAAGTTCTATCTAAACTCGACCTGAAATATTGTACTGTCATTATAATATATTATGGTTTGTTTTATCCTTGTCAAGCATTGTGAAAAAATGAAAATCGACCTACTTACCATATGTGATGGGTTAGTTACCCGTTGACCAGAATTTAGATATTATGTAAATTGCATGCAAAGTTATGTAAATTAACATTTTTCTAAATTTTAAATGCATGATTGCACCAAGACAAAGTTACCGGGGTGAAATAGGAGAAGCTGTCACTTATTCATTTCCTGCTAATGTTCCAATACCCATCAAAAAATGGATATAACTAGTCTTCGAATTTGGATAACTAATCAAAATAAAGAACTAATAGATTTTAATGGTTATCCAATTTCAACTCGAGCTTACTTAAATTAACGTGACCATATGCTAACATGTTACGACGATCAAGAACATAGCATTTGTCATTGAAGCAACTTAAAGAAGTTTTATTGATTTTGTAACTACGGATCTGGTGATTTATCGAACTATAGTAAATTTTCAAGAAGTACTGTCTTATATTCTTCATGAGTTATATTCTTTTTTATAACTAACTTTTTTATACCTTTTGCTTTATGTGCGGAAGCAGACTCTGTTACATAAGAGTACATTTTACTTCGAAGCCCAATAAATTCAATTATTGGTATGCCCGTCATTATTTTGTATATTTATTAGACCTTTCCTCGGATTTTGTAGTTCTTTTTGTAATTTGATATACGAGTTACCTTGTAAAGGGTCGTACCTTGCAATATTTACATAAAAATTAAGAAGTGATTTTATTTGCCAACCCAATCCTTCACGTAACCATTTAGCGTTATGTTCAATAATTCTTTCTAAACTTGTATTCACTTGTTCTTCTATTTGGTCAATATTAATAATTTGCAATGGGCTACTATTAAAATAACCATCACTTGTTGTCTCTTCCATATCTTTACCAATTTAACAAATTTTATCTTCAAGGTTAATATCGCTTTTATTCCACCCGTATTTTGTAAATTTGTTCTAAGATTTTCTTTATTATCAATTTATTTTCAGTTAATTACATATGAGGTTCATTCTCATTTATACCAATTTCATATGATTTCATGTATCCTTTAAAAGCTCTCTCGAGTTCGTGATATCTAGGTGACATTATAACACCTCCTACATGTCGGTAACCTCTGTTAATAAGATTTTGATGTGTAGCATTACCTATTTTAATCATACGTTTGGTGATAGGATTAATAATATATTCTTCCGTTAATGGTCAAGGAAGATTATCAGGCACCGGCCAATCCAAAATAGGTTGAAGTTCACCATTCCGTATAAGCCTATTGTATACACGCCCACCAACTCTTATCATTCGGTTTGTGAGTGGATTAAGAATCATGTCCATGTTATTTAAATAAAATATATTTGTATCCATATAATATATTATTTGTTCAATTGGTAATTCACAACTTACAAATTTTCTTTTTATGTCTATACAATGCAAAATAACTACCTAATTCTAAACCACAAGCGCAGATATATCTCTTAGGTTCTTTAACGCAAGGTGTACCTCTGTTATAGTGTTTATTTAAATGACACTCGTATTTATATGTAAACCCACATTCATCACATGTAAACTCGGTAAAAACACGGTCACATGTTGGGCATTCATTAGGATATTCACGTTTTTTATTCTCGCAAGAATATTTTATATTTGTGTGTTTAATAAAATTATGTCTATGTTTAAAACGTTTATTGTATTTTTCACATTTAAATTCAGGTGCTGACCTATTGCAAATAGTACAGTTTTCTCTCATTGTAATGTATATAATATTATAAATACTTTTGTTTAAATGAACGCCTCACAGGACATAGAGGTGATAAACGATGTTATAGACAGCTGGATCGATTACTTGTTTTCACCTTTTGAATCCGATACGTCTATTTAAACAGATGGTGGGAATATAAATAGATTGTTGATAATCCATCATTCTACTGGGTCTGGTTTTTTTTGGTGAAAAAGAGAGGTTATCGTTTCACTGGAATATAGATTAGACCGTTTTTACTTTTAAAACATGGTTAAATAAGGGGTATGTCGTTTCACTAGTCTCCGGTTTTGAGAAAACACAAAATTTAATATAAGTTAAACTGTTTTTTAAGGTAAAAATGATTAAAAAAGGGGTAATGTCGTTTCACTGATCCAGTACTGTCAATTTCTATACTACTTATGGCTTAAGTCAAAACCACGCTAAAGGGTGAATACACCCTATTCCATCATCGTTTAGTCATTCGAGTTCATTTTCTTTTAATTGCTGAACAACGAGAATGAACCCTGAACTCTCAGTGGTATGAGATGAAATAACTCAGTATGTACAGATTGATTTATAAGTGCTTCTACCCTGAGTCGGGGGTTGTGTTGTGAGCGATATCCGTTTTTGTAGTGATTTCAATGAGACTGTTAACCAATGTGCAAAGGTACTCTGTTACAACGTGTTTTTAATGTGTTTTTATTTGTTTTCCCGTCAAGCTTTATTTTTTTATTTATTTATTTGATTGAATTCATTAAGCTTTCATCGGTAGATTCACATTTTATCGCAAGCAATTTATACCATTCAACCCATCCCAACCCACATTCGCACTGTTCACGTTTTATTTTCCATGAATTTTGATCGAACAACAGGTGAGTTACATTAGCGGCAGTATAACTGTTTTTAATATTTTGTTTTAGAAAATTACGCCATGGGGTTATTGAAGGTGAAAGCTAAAAGTTGTGTTTATTACCATGGAAACCAACTGTATGATTTATGTCTCAAAACTCACTCTCACTATGTACATCGGGTATGACGCGTCACAGCATGTAAACGACAACCAAGTTGAACTAACACTGATTACAACCTGTGTGTCCTATCATGGGTGTGTCCTAAATGTTACATGTCATTTATACACACATGGCACTTTGTATCATCCACCCACTTAAAGTAACCTCGGATATATCTCTACATTCTATTCACATTTAATACATGTAATGTAGATAATGTAATTCTAATCTGAAGTGAGTGAAGGACCTCTATTAATCAACCATATAACCATATTATATTGATAAACAAAATAACATGAGTTTACACGATAGATGCAAAGCGGCATTATCAAATTAACGTACATTTCACAAGTTGGCGAATTGTCTATGAAGATATAATTCAGTTATGTTATGTAATAAAATATGAAATTATTGCAGTTTTGAATCAAATCGATTTTAATGAAATAACAAGGGCTATAGTTCGTCAGTAATAAATATAGATATTCTTATTGTTGTACCAATATCAACATTACTTAGTATCAAAACCTTGAATTACTAGCATTTTATTGTTATATTATATTTACCATGTTATCGTCTATGTTGCCAGCTTGGCAGCTTTGTAACTGCTCAAATACTGCGATGTCATGAATTATATATTGAACTTTCTATAATGATTTATCAGATATCTGACAATGTATTGCTAGGAAAGCGCCACATACAGACATCAAGTACACACGTAATAGTAGCATATGTTTAAATGCTAATGTTATCTGTTTGGAATTAGTTAGAAGAAAGACACAGTGTCGTTGAGTCAGTCTGGATCATGGAGAGCAGATACGACGTTAAAACGAAAACACTCTTGAAGGTAAGTTGATTATCGCATGGAAGTGTGTGGGTTATACTTCCATGATTATAGCATAAGCGTGTGTCTCCAATGTCTATGATTGCAAGCAGACACAACATTGGTCGGTGATCGAAGCATTTATGAATTCTACTCGATAGACTTTAGTATGACGTAGCGACATCTCTAAAAGTGATACGGGTAATTGAAATCCTTACATTCATGTATACTATTCATTAAGTTAAAAACGTTTAAGCCTTTAAGGTTTAAAAAAAAAAAAAAAAAAAAAAAAAAGACTTATAGAAGAGAGTTACGGAGCCAGAGAGTGGTTCCGTATTCAGCTGATATCTGGACAACAAACTTGAAATCTGTACAGTATGTCAGATGTCAGATGGTTCGCTCGCATGGTTCAATGTTGCCTGGAATATTAACCATAAGAATTAGTTTAGATACCTTTTATTTAGCAATGTGAAAGGACATTACTTTGCTATTAAACAAATGCTGATATTTTTAGAAAACGGATCACATTTAGGACGAAACTACCGTGGATTGATAATGAAATCAATCTAACAATTCGGCTACGAAGACGAGCAAAGATGATGTGGAGACAACACCAAACTGCCACAAGTAGACATATTTTCAAACAAATAAACTAAACAAAGCATGTGCCGAATATTATTCAACTAACTATCTGAATGTCATGGCGACTAGAGAAAGCTCTACAATATTGCAAATTCCTTAAGGTAGGAGGTGTCAAATTCGAATTACGTCAACGACGCAACTTTTGACGCAGACTGAAACTTGCGCTCTTGTCAACATTCGAACGCGAAACAAACCCTGAAGTGAAGTGAAGTGTTAATTGTTTTGCAAGCACTGTACGTACTCTTGGAGATTTAGGATGTGAACGCAAGGTAATCTCGTATAATTGCGTTTCAGAAGTCCTTGCGAAGAAAATTAGCTTTACTACCATGCATGACTTAAAGAGGAGCTGTTTTATAAATTTTAGACTTGATGAAATGTATCATCAACTACACCCCCTACGCAATATTGCCGGTCTGGAAACGTGGCCCACACACCATTCACACCTTCCATCTCTACAGAGGAAGTTACACTGTCATGAATATAATTTTAATACCGGTGACGGGTTTTGTCAATGTGGGCTTTTTGACGTGAGAAGATGACATATTGATCACTATAAGATTATCTTTACATTTGATAATTTTCCACACTACACTTACGTAGACACAACAATGGCGAAACATTGCAACAACAATATTTATTCAAATGTACGTAAACAATCAACTCTCAGGTACCATAGAAGCAAAACATAAAATCATCGGACTACGCACTAAAACTTCCCTAGCACACTGAAGATGTTTTGCGAAGTAAATTTGCCATTTTTACCTCCCGTAAGGGTACGGGAGGTATTAAAAGGGGAATGTGTGTCTGTGTGTCTGTGTGTCTGTGTGTGTGTGTGTCTGTCTGTCTGTCTGTCTGTCTGTCTGTCTGTCTGTCTGTCTGTGTCATCATTTTCTATATATCGGCAGGTTCAATTGTAATAAAATTTGAGATATATAATCTTTAGGGTAATAGTTAGACCTGATTAGGTTTTGAGCCAGATCTGTTAATGTTTAATTAGAGAAATTTGCATATTAATGAAATCAACTAATTATGCAATATCTTAAGACTGCATACTTCAATTTCAATATAATTTAGTATATTCGTTAAACATAACAACATACGTTGATGTATCTTACAGCGTTAATGAATAATTTGCATAATTAATTATTTTTGGTAATTAGGCTATATATTAAGAATACATACTTCAAATTCAACATGATTTAGTACATACGTTAACCATAAGAAAACACATATGTCCTGTCAAGTTTGTTGATGCACCGTACAGTGTTAATGAATAATTTGCATAATTAATGATTTTCGGTAATTAGGCTATATCTTAAGAATACATACTTCAATTCCAATATAATTCAGTACATACATTAACCATAACAATCACATAAGTCCTGTAAAGCTTGTTGGTGTACCTACGGTGTTAATGAATAATTTGCATAATTAATGATTCTTGGTAATTAGGCTATATCTTACGATTGCATACTTCAATTTCAATACAGTTCAGTACATACATTAACCATAACAAATTCTGTATGTCCTATAAAGTTAGTTGGTGTACCTTACAGTGTTCATGAATAATTTGCATAATTAATGATTTTCAGTAATTAGGCTATATCTTAAGACTGCATACTTCAATTTCAATACAATTTTTAGTACATACGTTAACCATAACAAAGCGGATATGTCCTATAAAATCTTTTATATAGCTTAGTTTTACTTAAATATTTGCATAATTAATGATTTTAGGTAACTAGGTTGTATCTTAAAAATGCAAGCTTCAAATTTCGTATGATAAGATACGTACATCAACCATAATAATACGCACCTGTCCTATGAAGTTTGTTGCTACAACTGTTTCCTTTAATGAGTATTTTGAATAATGAACGATATTCAGTAATTAAGCAGTATCATACACTCTTACATACATTAACCTAAGAAAGCACGCTTGTCCAAAAAAAAGCCT
The DNA here is from genome assembly GCF_964340395.1 of Glandiceps talaboti. Classification (NCBI taxonomy): domain Eukaryota; kingdom Metazoa; phylum Hemichordata; class Enteropneusta; family Spengelidae; genus Glandiceps; species Glandiceps talaboti. The sequence goes on along the minus strand of NC_135549.1, from coordinate 2,271,489 downwards.
GTTACCATAGTTTTTTTAGTTTAATGAGTTATTTGCATAATTAGTGATTCCCTTACGGGAGGCATTCAGTTTAAATCTGGTATTAGTTGAAACACCATTTAGCATTTTATATGTTTTCCGTCGCTACTTTCTTAGTAATCAGTGGCCACGTCGCGTCGCGTGGCGTCGGTGATCGAGACACTTCAGTCCCAGAACTCCAGTAAAACTGATCATGCAACCACGATGACATCGTCATTTACTGGCCTTAAAATCACCATACAACAAATTGATAACAGTACTCTTTTGTAAAAGGCTTCAAAACTTATTATGTTGTCGGTATTCTGCTCTCCCACGATGGTGTGCACTTGTTTGGTTTCGCTAGGGGTCTAGTAGTCCTGCTTGCATATGGCATAAGTCGTCCCTTCCAAGCATGCACACTCTGCAAGCAGGACTAGAGTTTCCGACACATGTATTCATTTCCAAAAGAACCCCCAGACATTATACATCCCAGTATCAGTATAATAACGTCCTGCCAATGAATTTTAATGAATATAGTTTGTTTTTCAGATGTATTCAACCAAAAATAGATTTATTTTTTATGTCTCGCCAACTATACTGGTAGTCACACTGACTCGCGTGAGTCGAGTGTTTATAGCGTACAGTTCAAATTGCAACAAATTATACAAGTTGTACTATAAAAACTAGTTACATTGTCTCCCCATAAAAGAAGTTTCCATGGTAACATTACTATAAAGTTTTAATGAGGGGTTCTACATGTATTTTTGTACCCAAAATCAATAATACATCTAGTAGCATACATTGTAGAGTTTGGTTCCTCACAGTGCAGTGCAGTGCAGTGCAGTGCGAAATGTGCAGAGCTAGAGGTACATATAGCCATATACTGGATGCCGAGTTCAGTTGATCAACAGCTAATGATAGTATCATTTATAGTTCAATTTGATGAGTTATTTCCTATTTTTCATAGTGACCACACTGCGCAATAAACACTAGCAATTTCATTATATGAAATCAACATTTAACTGTTTCAACAATGGAGATATAAGGTGCGAGATCAATATATATTTCAATGTAGGATGAAAAATCTAAATTCTTTTACTTTTGGGGTGTTTTTTTAGCTGTCCAGCGATTTTAATTTTAATGGGTCTGTTTGTATCCCTATACATGCAATTATTTCTTTTAAAAAATTCCCCCAAATTGAGAGATGGACACTGTAGAACAGCATTAAAATAGTGTCAACAAAAGAACTGTTTTTCCTCACTACATACTGGCTTTTTATTAATAGCATTACAACATACTGATTTGATTGGATGGACATTTTCAATTTTAGCCAATTAAGTTAGAGGGGGAGGGGGTTAACTAAAGGTTTTTAGCTGTGAATGAACTATTGACCTAGCCCCTAATGTGTTGATTATCATACATAATTGTGTATTGACAAACATCCCTTGGTGCCTATGTGTCCCAATATTATGCATTTTAATGTGAATTTTGTCCAAAAATGTTGAAATTTGGATGGGGTGGGGGTGGGGTTATAATTTTGAATGTTATGACCACTTTGGCTTTTGGAGAAATAAATAAACTCTGCAAATGAATAGTTCAGTTGATTTATCATACATATGTACTGATAGATATATCCCTTGGTGCCTGTGTGTTCAAATATTGTACAATTTCATGTGACTTTTAGCTAAAATGTTGAAATTTTGAAGGGGTGGGGGGTTACAATTGTGAATATTATGAGCACTATGGTGTTTGGAGAAAGAAATAAACTCCATATATGGTTAGTTCAGTTCATTTAGCATACATATGAACTGATAGATACATCCCTTGGTGCCTGTGTGTTCAATATTTTACAATTTCATATGATTTTTGTTCCAAAATGTTGAATTTTTGATGGGGTTGGGGTCACATTTTTTACTGGCATTTTCAAGTTAGCATACACACAATGATTTTTGTTGCCTATTTATGAAGGGATATGAGTACATTATACATAGGTGCACAGATAAACAAGCTCATTTTAATTTTTTTCAAAATTCAACAAAATTTCAAGATATTTCTGTCGAAAATGTCAAAATTTAGATGGGGTGTGGGGTGACAATTTAAGTTCTAGAATTTAAACGGATGTGGTGTTCCCATATGTTTTTGCCATTGATAAGTAGCTGGAATAATACAATGTACACATACAGCGTATAAAAAAAATTATCATGGGCTTTTATCCTTTTTTGCTATTTTCTTATGTTTTTCTTTAAAAATAGTAAACCAGCTGGGGATAAAATAACATAATATTTTATGAAATAATGAATATAAATTCATAAAAAATATGTCTGGACCTACTATACATTGCACTTAAATACATAAGTTCGTTTGGTGTTCTGGCTATAATCTTTAACTGTCAAAAATCATGTTGTAGTTAATTGTTGTAAATCTACTTATTTTGACCCAAACATATATATACTACATACAAGAAACAGTCATTATCCTGAAAACAAAGGTGGTGACATAGTATTTTCTCTGCATTTTTTACATATTCAGATATCAATGTTTAAGTATGCAAAGTACAATTTTTTGAATTTGACACCTCCCCTTAATCAAGCCAGAAAACGAAACACCACTACCTAATCATTTCGTGAAGACTGAACTCGAAAACAGATTAAATCAGTATTGACAAAGTGACCAAAATCAGGGACGAATTGGACACGAATGCAGGAAATTCGACTTCAGAATTAATGGACTCTATAGTCCAACAGGGAGTGTAAACAACGGAAGGATTTAAACCTGTGACACGTGACGAAGTACGAAGTATACATTCTGAAATCCCTTAGTGATCCAATTCCTACGTGGTGACTAAAAGAATGTCTGGATGCCCTGATTCTAATTATCACCTCCATGATCATGATCAACTGTTCACTATGTAATGGAGTATTCTCAGACACATGGAAATATGCAATTGTCACTCCACTCATGAAAAAGTCAGATGCCGGAAGTCTGAGTTTCGTTCAAAATTGGTTGAACGTATAGTCGTTGCTCAATTATCTAATAATATGCAAATCAATGCCCCTTTATCTATCAATGAATCAATCCGCATACAGACAATTTCACAGTACAGAAACTGTTCTTTATTTAATGCTATTAATAACCATATGATCACTTCCTATGAGTACGCTGATGATACGCAGCTACTAAAAGTTCACACCTTGGACAGATAGTCAAACTAATATTGTAAGTTCTTTAGAGAAATGTATTACTGATATTCAAACTTGGATGTTGAAGTATAGATTGAAACTAAATGAAAGTAAAACAGAGGTTATACTCTTTGGAACCAGGCAACAATTCAACTTGCCAAGATTTGACCATGTCACAGTTGGAAATAATAGAATCAAAATAGTCGATAATGTTTGTAACCTTGGTGGTTGGTCAGATTCACTCACTGATCAGTTCCCACCTAGATTACACAAACGCAATGTTGTATGGTATGCCACAGTACTTATTTGACAAATTACAACGTCTACAAAGTAGAGCAGTGTGTGTTGTCAAAGGCTTGAAGAAATTTGATAGTGTGTTGCAATCACTAATTGAGTTGCATTGGCTTGCTTGCTTAAGGCACGGGTAGAATTCAGGATCATTTTTACTTGTTTTTAAAGCCTTAAACGGCAAGGCTCAGGTGTACATTACAGATATGATTGAGGCAGTTCACAACTCCAATTATAATCTAAGAACAAATAGAAGTGACAATCTTGTAATAAGTTGAATAATTGGGTTTTTGCCGTCTGTGGTCAAAGACTCTGGAATTCCATTCCAGAAGAGTTGTTTAGACGAAGTGAGCAATTTGAAAGAGGGTTGAAGACGTACCTTTTTGAACCCTTTTACAGCTTGTAACACTTGATTTTCCCGCTGTATGTGTTTTTAAAACCTCATTTTACCTCCCGTAAGGGTACGGGAGGTATTAAAAGGGGAATGTCTGTCTGTGTGTCTGTGTGTCTGTCTGTCTGTCTGTCCGTCTGTCTGTCTGTCTGTCTGTCCGTCTGTCTGTGTGTCTGTGTCATCATTTTCTAAAAATCGGCTTGCTCAATTGTAATAAAATTTGGGATATATAATCTTTAGGGTAATAGCTAGACCTGATTAGGTTTTGAGCCAGATCTGTTATTGTTTAATTAGAGAAATTTGCATATTAATGAAATCAACTAATTACGTAATATCTTAAGATTGCATACTACAATTTCAATATAATTTAGTATATTCGTTAAACATACAACATACATTTGTCCTATACAATTCGTTGAAGTATCTTACAGCGTTAATGAATAATTTGCATAATTAATTATTTTTGGTAATTAGGCTATATATTAAGAATACATACTTCAAATTCAACATAATTTAGTACATACGTTAACCATAAGAAAACACGTATGTCCTATCAAGTTTGTTGATGCACTGTACAGTGTTAATGAATAATTTGCATAATTAATGATTTTCGGTAATTAGGCTATACCTTAAGAATACATACTTCAATTCCAATATAATTCAGTACACACGTTAACCATAACAATCACATATGTCCTGTAAAGCTTGTTGGTGTACCTTTCATTGTTAATGAATAATTTGCATAATTAATGATTCTTGGTAATTAGGCTATACCTTAAGAATACATACTTCAATTCCAATATAATTCAGTACACACGTTAACCATAACAATCGCATATGTTCTGTAAAGCTTGTTGGTGTACCTTGCATTGTTAATGAATAATTTGCATAATTAATGATTCTTGGTAATTAGCCTATATCTTACGACTGCATGCTTCAATTTCAATACAATTCAGTACACACATTAACCATAACAAATTGTGTATGTCCTATAAAGTTAGTTGATGTACCTTACAGTGTTAATGAATAATTTGCATAATTAATGATTTTCGGTAATTAGGCTATATCTTAAGACTGCATTAAGCAGTATCATACACTCTTACATACATTAACCTAAGAAGCACGCTTGTCCAAAAAACAAAGCCTGTTGCATAATTAGTGATTCCCTTACGGGAGGCATTCAGTTTAAATCTGGTTAGAAATTGTTTTAATTTACTAATGTTACCTATATGGTGTGTATTGATTGTTTTTGTATGATATTTTCAATGTCTCTTTTTAACTTATTGTGCAAAGTTTTGAATATTTTAAAAATATTAGGGGAATCGCTTTAGAAATGTTAAATTTTCAAAATTCTAATAAATCAAATACACATAGAAGATATGTGTTCACAAAGATATCCCACATAGAAGAGACGCTTCAACGTCCCATTATCGTGATATCAAACACATACAGTCATGCTGACTATAATAGCAGTGAAACCGTCAGACGTTCACGCCTAGTTGTGGTATAAAGCATACAATCAATCAATCAATCAATCAATCAGGAATGTAATATATAACAGTGTATTGAAATTCATAAATGGCCACGATTCTTTGAATTTTCCAAATTTAAACAACATTATGTAGTGCCGAAAGATCAGAGCAGCGCAGACTAATGAAGTATTCAATTTAATAATAGGGGAATTACTTGTCTCAATATGCAGTGAGCGCAGTGAAATGATGTGATATCTCACTCATTCCGTATTTCATTCTATTTATCATCACCTTTACAAGGCTTTGAAAGTCAACGTCAATTACATAGCCGAACAAGGAGATCGTTCCATATCACCTCTTCAGTTGGCCTCACGAAGAAATGACTTTCATGCAGTGTGTCTACTGCTCAATGATGGCGTACCACGCCTTAGTAAACCACGCATACCAAACAGTAGGTATATGACTCTTGTGCTGCATGTATATATTTAATGACGCTGTGTATTTCAAATTGTGATAATGGACGCAATTTCACAATTATTATCCTTGATTTCCACTGTTGCATCATTGTTTTGGCTAAATTTCAACAAATTAAACACACATATTTTAACAAAACTTAGCTGAGGGCCTCTATCATTATGATCTATAGATAGGGAAGTATCGAAATCATGTATTATACCAAAACACCTGTTCAGTTCACAGGAATAGGTCCGAAAGATACTCTTTATGAACGCTATGTTGGTGCTCAAAATGTACAGGTTTTAATCATAATAATGGATACAGACCGATTCTGGTACGAGTCTGTTTAAATAATTCACATATAGGGGGATTTGAGCACGCTTTTGCTTTACTATCAGAGGTTATCGTTTGGCAAGAAATTACGTCTTCAATTTATGGTGATCGAAGGGTCCTAAAATCATGCAGTTCCGCATGTCATTACTATCAGAGGTTATCGTTTGGCAAGAAATTACGTCTTCAATTTATGGTGATCGAAGGGTCCTAAAATCACGCAGTTCCGCATGTCATACAAATATGGTAGTGTCCGTAACGTTGGTATACTATTGAAGCTATACTAGTAGTAAGATAGCTGTATGTACGTTAGAGACCTTTGGGTGCCCATACCTAAAAGTATGATAAAAACTGCAATCTAGTATGTATGACCTAC